>NC_056627.2:312684609-312712109 GCF_002870075.4 Lactuca sativa | reverse complement strand
TTGTTTTTCCTTTAAGAGTTGTTTTCCTTTCTATCTATTTTTTGAAAAAAAAAAAAAAAACTTTCCTTATGAATTTTTTAGGATAGTAAGAAGTTTCCTTATGAATTTTTTAGGAGAGCAAAATCTGGATTCTCTGAAGTGAAGCGCGGAGTAGAAACTCCTACATCTTTTATTTAAGGATGATAAGGGTATTTTTGTCACTTTCCGAACAGTTTTTGGTAATCATTACCTGGAAGATTTCTTGTGTGGTAACTGTAACTTGCTCATGACCCTTAGCTCTACACATTGAGAACATTGCAAAAGAGGATCATCTTGAAGAGGAAGAAGATGAAATGGTTGACTTCATTATTAATGAAGAAGTTTATGAACAAGAAAAAACAAATGGCAATCTTGGATACTTTCTTTGTCACCAAATGCCTTTGGTTTCCTATTTTTGTTGATCTTTAGAGCATATCATGCCACATGCATAACATGGTCAACAAAATTGGTTTGTTTCAGTGGACTTTTTCCCAAACTTAGTACCAGGCGTTAACTTATAAGGTTAAAGCATAACTTGGTTTATTTACACTTTCACAATTTGGTTTTTTACTTCAAAAAATTTGATGACAAGGATGTAACATTTATGTGTTGTATGTCTAATCTCAGGTTGTTTTCGCACACATTTAACTTGGTTGTTGTCATGAGGTCATTTTGAGCCATTAATGGTTCTTACTAGGCGAATGTCCGCGCGTTGCGCAGAAACACCTATATAGTTGAAGTCTTTACAAATATATGTTTTTTTAAATATAACAATAACATTGTTTTTAAATTTGATATGATAATCCATATACTAAATTGATATAATATATTGACTGTTTTAAACTAATAATTTAAAAATTTTTAACAATTATAAAAACATCTTAAGGAAATATTTTAGTTAAATATATTGAGATTACAATTTAGTTTATGCATTTATCATTTTTAACTATTTACAAAATATTCTTTGGTTTTTTAATTGGAACTGAAATTTATATTTAAGTTGACACTGTAATGTTATATTTAAATTTACATTTAAGTATTTTGTCCAAACTGTTCAAAAGTTGTAGCTTTAAACTGAATTAACTGATAATGGTTTACATACAACAACATTTTAAATCTAATAAATTAAGTATAATATGTTAAAAATTAAAGACATAACTTTATAAATATAAGTAAATATATTATTTTAAAATTGAAATTTAGTTTATTTATGATTACACTTTAGGTTTAATATTTATTTAACCTTATTAACCAACGTATAATCATTATTAGAAAGACACTACAATTTATCACTTTTAACTATTTACAAAATATTCTTTGGTTTTTTAAGTGGAACTGAAATTTATATTAAGTTGACATTGTAATGTTATATTTAAGTTAACAATTTAAGTATTTTGTCCAAATTGTTCAAAAGCTCTAGCTTACCTTACATACCCCATAATTTTTACCTATTTAAATAATAGTATTTTTAGGTAAGATAGGGACTAAACGTGTAACAAAAACAAAAAGTAGGGACCAAGCGCGTAACAAAAACAAACAGTAGGGACCTTCCGAGTTAAAAAAATAAGTTAGAGACCAAACGCGCAAATTACCCTAAACCATAGGGACCATTCGTGTAATTTACTCTATATTAAAACTAATAAATTATGTATAATATGTTAAAAGTTAAAAAAACATAAATTCATAAGTAGAAGTAAAGATATTATTTTAATATTGAAATTTAGTTTATATATGATTACACTTTAGGTTTGATATTTATTTAACTTAATTAACCAAATTACAATTATTATTTGAAAGAAACTAAAAAGTCATGGGGGTTTCAAATGAATGTGGTGAAAGGAAAAATGAATGAGAGTTTCAAATGAATGTGGTGAAAGGAAAAATGTTTCCTTTATAATATAGTATGATATGATATGTTAAAAGTTAAAAAAACATAAATTCATAAGTAGAAGTAAAGATATTATTTTAATATTGAAATTTAGTTTATATATGATTACACTTTAGGTTTGATATTTATTTAACCGAATTAACCAAATTATAATTATTATTTGAAAGAAATTGAAAAGTCATGGGGGTTTCAAATGAATGTGGTGAAAGGAAAAATGAATGAGAGTTTCAAATGAATGTGGTGAAAGGAAAAATGATTCATTTATGATATGATATGATATGATATGATATGATATGATATGATTGGCCCTAATTAAATATTTTTTATAAATCTTGTGCATATATTGCAATTTCATTAAATGTAATCCTCACCAAAAGTAGTGCTTTTATTTCAATTTCTTAATCAATTTGTAGCTTATTTTTTTCATTTTTCTTATGTATTTATTTCTCAATAGATCTTTATGGATGGTCCTTTTACCATATCTATTTCCATTTTCTGTAATTTGATATGAATAATTGTTATAGTGATGTTTTTTAATTGATATTCCTATATTTTGATGGATAGTTTACATTTGTTTCAGTAAAGTTGTTAAAGATGTTAAATGTTTTTATGTTAAAGTTGTTAAAGATGTTAAATGTTTTTATGTTTTAATTTGTGCATTTAAAAACAGAAATAGATGTTTTGGTTGTTTTGTATGCCAACAAGGTTTAGGCAATGCTTCTTATTATTTGCAGGAAATTTTCTTGACATCTCACATTCAGGGAAGTGGAGTTTAATGTTTTTATGTTTAAAGTTTATTTGATTGTTAGAAATGAATAATAAACAAAAAGCATACGTTAAGTGCAAAAGATTGGATAGAAAGAATCGAGACCGATGCCAAAACTATCCGGACTGAAAAAAGACCGATTTGATATCATCTCGACCACCCGGAAAAAGAAAGAACCATCCACCATTATGAGATCAATCAAAAAAAAAATATTGTGTCGATTTGAAACTAACTTTAGATAGGTCTAAATTATCATACATTAAGAAAAATATTTTAAATTTTGAAAATATTTTAAATTTTGTGTATTTGTGTTGTAGGTTATTTTATGTTATATGATTTCTTTTTTACTTAATTTCTATTTATTTTATAACAAAGTTATCAAGTTATTGATAATAATTATAAATCTGACATTATAATTAAGTTAAATATCATGTATAAGTGTATGTTCAATTTAAAAGTAAAAGTTTTCAAATATTTTTTGTAGCTTGATTTTTATTATTTAAAAAATAATGAATTATATGAACTAATCAAGATATCTATAAAAATTTCATAACGTAAAGTAAAAAATATATATTTAGTTTGATGTAATATGAGAAAAGAATAATGTTACATAAAATTTGATGGTTAGGTTTCTACAGTTTCAGTTGAGTTTTGCAAAATTTAACCAATATAAAAGAACAGATTAAGCTCAAATGAAAGCATCAACAATGGAGCACATAAATCATGTTTGTTGTTAAGAAAACAATGTTATTCGACTCAATTTGTTTGCATATTGTTATATTAAATTCTTTTTGATGTGTATTTTTTTTTTTTTCAGATTTGAACCCACCTTCTAGAGTAATCGATCAGATTAGAGAAAGATATAATTTTTTTCTATAGATTAAGAAATGGAGGTGCTAAGACTATTGAGACTCGCCAAAAATTTGAGTATGATAAGGGTATATTTCTCTTTTTTTTCCATTGGTCGTTGTATCCATCTTATTCTATAATGTACTCTTTTTGGATTCAATATTTGACACATCCTAAAACAAAACGTAAAAGCATGGCAACTGTAATAGCAAAAACATCGAAAACAATAAACAAATACATCAACTCATGTCCATTATACCAAAGCTTCCACATGATTCCACTTTCGGCTTTTGTGCATGCATTTAGGGTAGCAAAATACTTTTTTTTACCGTATGCTTAATAACATTTTTTACAATCAAACACTTTCTAACCGTGGCGACACCCACAACACGGGTATCCTTCCGTAGTTAATATCAATGTTTAGTTTAAGAAATTAAAACTAATTTCTATATATGAGTTTAATATTGTATAATAATAATTTTGCGCTAATTTAAATTTCATAATAACCTTTCTTAAATCAAGTCTTCAAAATTTAGGCAAGTGTTACTTATATTTATACATAATTGATTTGCACAAAAAGTTTTTATAATTTATACCTTTTAAAATTCAAGATATGAGTAATATATATATATATATATATATATATATATATATATATATATATATATATATATATATATATATATATATATATATATATATATATATATTGTAATAAAAGAATAGTTTTAATCTCCTTTTGACATGTGTCATCCTATTAGGCCTCATAATTAATACATATTTTATTCATCTTTTGTCATGTGTCATCATATTATGCCTCATAATTAATGCATATCACTTGTCAATCTATCAATTCTCCATTTCAAATTTCAAATTTTAAATTTCTTACTCTAATTAAATTAAATTAATAATATTAGAATAAAATTAAAATAAAATTGATACAAATTATACATGATATAATATTTCTATATTTATTTAAATTAACGATTATAATTTTATATAACTAAAAAATATCTTTTAATTAATAATTTATTTAAAACAATTATTTAATAATTTTTGAGTTCTCATTAAGAAAGTTTAATTAATTTTGTAACTGTGGTTTCCACGGGTTATAAACTAGTATATATATATATATATATATATATATATATATATATATATATATATATATATATATATATATATATATATATATATATATATATATAGTTTTATCACACAGGAAATTTAAGTCTATGCGTACTATTTTTGTATGTTACGCTTTAATCCAATTGAAAAAAATTCATAATCTAATATACTATTTTAATTAGATATTACTGTTGTGAAATATTTATGTTTTAAAAACTAAATTTTTTGAATATATATATATATATATATATATATATATATATATATATATATATATATATATATATATATATATATATATAAAAGTAGGTTAATACGAAAATATAACTATCTTGCGAAAACGTGAAAACAGATTTTATCTAATGAAAATCAAACATATATTCTATAAAAAATAATTTATTAGAAATAAATTAAAGATAGTAAGTTAAATGGGATGGTGTTATTGTAATATAGATTTAAAGACAGTTTTAATAAAAAATTTTCACATCCTTAATCATTTTTAAATTCATTTTTCATAATAAAAATGTTAAAAATCATAATTTGCTAATATGGAATAATTTCTCAACTATCATTGATTATCATCATGTATTTCAAAGTTTGGATGGATTATTTTCGAAAATATAATGCTGAGCGCATTTTGGCAGATTATTTGCATTTTCGCATTAACCCTCCCTTATATATACATACATACATATATATATATATATATATATATATATATATATATATATATATATATATATATATATATATATGAGACCATTATATTTTGTAAAACATTACGACACAATTCTAGTTATTCATTTTGAAAATAATATATATATATATATATATATATATATATATATATATATATATATATATATATATATATATATATATTAAAATGTAAAATAGATGAAAAGTTTCCAAAAAAATATAAATATTATTTTCTTCATTCATTTTATTGAAATAAAATATATAAATAAATAAAATAAAAAATAAAAAATACAAAATAGAAAATTTAATGTTTTTTGCAAAATATTTGTAAAATAAAATATTATACTGTAAATATTCAAATCGATTTTTTTGAACGTTAGAATATTCTAGTAGATTATTAAACTAGAGATATATAAAAAAGTCTAATACATATTAGTATACTCTAACAAATCTAACAATTCAAGTAGAATAGTAGAATATTTTAACATATCTAAAATTTTAGTAAAATATCAGAATATTCCAACATTTTAAAAATTCGATTTGATTATTTACAGTATAATATTCTATTGAAATATTTCACTCATATTTCAAAAAAACGGTGATTTTTTTATTATTTATTTATTTTTTATCATAAATTAAATACCGAAAATTCATCATTTTTTAACTTGTGCATCACATTGATATTATTTGGATAAATGTGTTTTTAAAGCTTATTTTCTTTCGAAAAAAATTATCATTTGTTAACCTCTATCCATACATATATTTGATTTTTTTGCATATAACATAAAATGTGCACCATGCACATAATAGAAAAATGTTTGTTTTTAATTTTTTTTCAAAAAAAAATCACATTTTATGGCAGTGTCTTAATTAATTAAGATGTTTTTTTATCTATAAATTAATGGAAATTAATGTGCATATATGCAAATGTGTATAAATGTATATTTTCATTTTGTCTATATGTGAATATGGTGCACATTTTACGTAATTTTTTTTATTGTTGAATGTTAATATGGAAAGAGGTTAATAAATGTTGAATTTACATATTTTTTTGTTATTTTTTCGATATACGATAAACTCTAAACCAAGGTTGAAAAATCATCCACATTTAAATTTGTGCATATAGGCACATTTTTTTTTAACTATTTTTGGATTTTATTTAGATATCTTAATTGTTTAAGATGTTAATGTAAAGGTGATTCATTAAAAAAAAATTCAAACAAAAAGAATGTGCATATGGTGCACATTTTTGGAGAAAAAATTTTATTTTATTTTTTCAAAAATCAATATTGAAAGAGCTTAAAAAATGATGAATACATATTTTTTAATATATTTCATTATTTTATTTTTTCGAATAACAATATTGAAGAGCTTGAAAAATGATGAATTCAAATATTTTTTATTTTAGTTTGTTTAGTTTTCGTTTTAATTACGTCGAATTTGTAAAAGGTTATTAACATGAAAGCTCTAACTTTTATCAACATGAAAACTCTAATGATGTAAATGTTAGTTTTCATAAATAAAAGTTTGTTGTATAATGTATTAAGAAAAATTATTCGTTATTAAGGACTAATGACATTTATTTATTTTGTCAACCATTATTTATGTATTCTAACTTTTATTTATTTATACTAACATTTATATTATGCAACTAACTTTTCTTTGTGCATACTAATATTTAAATTATGCAACGAATTTTTATTTATGTATACTAAATTCTATTTATACATAATGCTTACTTATTTATATTTTATATATTCTATGTAATTCTATTTAAACATTTACTAATATTCATTTGTGTTTCTAATTACTAATATTATACCAAGTAAAATTATGTATTAATTATAAGTCTTATTAAATGATTCTTAATATATATATATATATATTATAACGCCCCAAAATATTCCATTCGTCGGCAATGTTAGTATTGTCATTGAATAATAATTTTCATTAGTAATTTTGGTGTTTGAGATTATAAATTCACTAAATTAAAATAAAGGAGGTGTTATTTTAAAACTAAAAGTCTAATGTGGGGATATTAATGTTGGATAAGGTGTCTAAGTCTGTAACTATATTTGGTATCAACTTGACCCGGCCCGGCATGGTCAATTTGGGTTGCACTTCCCCTAACAACTTGCAAGGATATACTTTTAAGAATAAGATGTTTATGATATATTAATATATTATTAGTTATAATATATTAATATGATGTCATAATTATTTAATTAGTATTAATCAAGAATTAATTTAGTGATCAAAATGGAGCTAATTAAATATGGACTCTTATTTATATATATGGATTGGGCTAAGATTTATTTAGGATGGGCTAAGAGTATATGGAGTCCATGGATAGTCCATGGAGCTTTTAACCCATGAATCCTAGGTAAATGAAGAGTCATGGGTATTAGGTTTTAACCCTAATCCTCCATACTATATATAGGAATCTTTGGTTCTAGTAATGGCACTAGGGTGTGTGAGCATAAGAGTGAGCGATTTCTATAAGTGTTCTTATTCTCTCAAGAGCTTCCAACTTGTTTTGGTGATTTGTGACACCACTTGAGGCATCCACACTATTGGTGCTAGGCTCATAAACTCCAAGCAATCAACCTCAAAAGAAAGGTATGTTATTCTACTTAAAGTTTTGTATTACAAGTACCCCATAACATGCTAGTAAGTTGTGAACCTTGGAAATAAAATTTGCATGTATTTTAGAGAAAACATAGATCCAAGGTTTCTAGGGTTGCATGTACACCTTAGGAGTGTTAGTATGCTCTAAACCTAACAGTGGTATCAGAGCCTAGGCTTGTTTTCTTGATACTTGATGCAAACTTGTTGAAAAAGCTCAAAAATATGCACTCTGTAGCATGAACTCGTCGTGTCCATGGGGGGACTCAACGAGTCCATCTGTAAATTCATCCTACTCGTCAAGTAGGTTCTTGCACTCGACGAGTAGGAGCCCCAGAATGTAGTTTTTCGAGTTTTGCTGCTGGAAATGGACTAGAAACATTACCCTAAACTGTTTTGGTGTTTTAAAACTTGTTTTAGATGGTGTAATGTTTATGCTAATCCATTTACAATGGCTAATATCAAAATTCCATGTTTTTATGTGTTAATATGATTCTTGAAATTTTGATATGAATGTTTATGTTCTTATGAGTATGAGAAGATCATAGGAATTATGTGTAATTTGTTTGTAATAGAATTCTTGATCTTAATGGCTAATGATGGAGTCCATAACTTGTTCTCAAGTTATGGATAACCAAAAGTCACTTCTTTAAAAGTGTCATTAAAGAATAAGAGATTACATAAAATGAAGAGTCTTCATTTTTATGGACCATTAAAAACTCATAAGTTATAAAATGAAAAGTCATGAATAGTTTCAATACTTGCCCTCAAGTCTTGAAATTTGTAAAGACTCACACATTAATACTTTAATTCCAAATAGATCCTTGGAATTTTAAAAGTTTAAATTTCAACCCTTATACTTCTATAATATTAAAAGTTTAATTATTATTATTATTATTATTATTATATATATATATATATATATATATATATATATATAAGAATAAGTCAGTCTTACCGTTAGTAGGCCTCATTCATGAAGCCAATCTATAAGAGGGGGGGGGGGGTATAAGGTTACTGCCTATAAAATGACAGTTTAATGGGTGTCCACTCTCACCCACCGCTTCCTTGACTGATGGAGGGTCGTTAGCCGAACGGGTAGGATAGGACCTAAATCCTCATTAAAAGTATAATGAAATTATAAAGTAACTAAACCTTTATTAATTCCCAATCTTAGTTACTTTGGGAAAATGTGAAATAGGTGCTAACCCATGAAATTACACTTTGTACCTTACCAAGTCGTTAGTGGAGCATGTGTGGTTAACTGACACACTAACAAGGACTAGTAAGAGTGGCAAAGGGTGACTTAAGTTTTATCATAAATCGGTGGAGCATGTGTGGTTAACCGACACATCGATTAGGTGTTAAAATTAAGGGTACCAAGTCAATTTGCATGGTTATTCACACCTTGTTTGTGATCCTCGGCATCCCAGTCACAAACTTGAGAGGGCACAATCGAGATTCAAACATGCCATTGAAAGTTCAATGTATCTCAAAAGATCTAGGAGTTTCAAATCCAATTAAAACTTAATAATTTATTTCATATATAATGGTGGAAATTGGTAAATCATCATTTACCTACCTTCAAATATTTTCTAGCTTGGATTACGGCATCCCTCTTCCAAGTCATGATATAGTTTGTAGGGTCCTAGCCTTAATATTTCATTTGGGTGACTTATTAAGGATTCTTCATCTAATTAAACTTGTCCCTCTTTCTTTTAGATGTCTTCCAACACTACTACTGGCTCAAACCCTACGGGCTCCTTTTCCCTCATGAACTTGTGTGGGAAAGTCACTTTTGATGGGTCTAACTTCAATGAATGGATTAGAAATATCAGGATGATTACCCACTATGAGGGCAAGGAATATGTCCTTGATAAGGAACTTAATGTTATCAATGAGTCCACTACTACTCCTAAGGAGGTTGCAGAGTACACTACACATGAGAGGGGTGCTACCAAAGTGTCCTGCATCATGTTGGCTACCATGACTCTCGAACTCCAGAAATCCTATGAAGATTTCTACCTCTATGAGATGTACCTGGATCTTATGGAGAGGTACCATCAGAGCTCACGTCAAGAGAGGTATGAAATCATCTCCTCCATGATAACAGCCAGGATGAAGGATGTTGAACTCATCACCGGTCACTTGCAGAAGATGCAAAAGTTCGTGGATCGGTTGCTAAAGCTAAATGTGGACTTCCCTGAGGACATGGCGATTGATATCATTCTCCATTCCTTACCTCCAAGTTATGATCAGTTTCGTATGAATTATCATATGAACAAGGAGGAAGTTACACTTAGCAAACTTCAAGGACGTTTAAGGACCACTAAAAGTGGCCTTAAAGGTAAGTCGGTTGTTACTTCTACTCCTACTCATACAGCAGGCCCTGTTCTGGAAATTGGGCAGGGAAAGGGGAAGAAGAGGAAGACCCCTTCGAAGGGTACCAAGGGAAAGTTCCTTGATGGATCCTCTTCAAGTGGGACCAAGAAAGGTCTCATTCCTCCTTCTTCAAACCCAAATGAAGCACAATGCTTCTACTTCCATGAAAAGGGGCACTAGAAGCGAAGCTACCCGAAATACTTGCAGAATGTGAAAGATGGGAAAGTTAAACCCACCCATGCAGGTATTTATACTATATTGTCTGGTAACTCATTGCATACTAAATCTTGGGTGCTTGATACAGGTTGTGGTATTCACATTTGTACTAAATTGCAGGGCCTAAGAAGTAGTGAAGAAGTGGAGCACGGGAAGATAAACCTAATCATAGGCAATTGGAAAGCATCACCTATGACCAACATTGGAGTTTATTCTTTATTGCTTAATAATGGGTTAACTTTAGATTTGAATAAATGTTGTTACTCGTCAGAAATGGCGAGAAATATTATTTCCCTTCATAGTTTTTACAAACAAGGTTTCACATTTTCATTTGATAATAAAATTGGTGCTATTGATGCTTTTTATAATAATGTGTTTTATTTTAAAGCATTACCTTGTGATGGTGTATATGAAACTATGTCGATTGTAGACAACTTAGGAAATAATGTATATCATATTGATTCTTCGATGAGCTTAGACAAAGCATCCTTGTGGCATTTTCGTCTTGGACATGTTAACAAGAAGCGCATAGGCCAACTCCAGAAGGCTGGAGTTTTGGAATCATTTGACCTAAAGTCGGATGATAGTTGCGAGTCTTGTTTACTTGGAAAAATGACAAAGTCACCCTTCACTGGTACTTGTGAGAGGGGTGAGGGTGTGTTGGACCTCATACACACATATGTGTGTGGACCCTTCAAATCAGCCACAAGGGATGCTAATCAGTACTATGTGACTTTTACTGATGATTATAGTAGATATGGATATATCTACTTAATCAAGCATAAGTCAGAAACCTTTGAAAAATTCAAAGATTTCAAGCAGGAAGTCGAGAATCAGTTGGGCAGGAATATCAAGATGCTCCGATCTGATCGGGGAGTAGAGTATCTTAGTATTGATTTCCTTGACTATCTTAAGGAATATGGGATAGTCTCACAATTAACACCTCCTAGGACACCACAGCTGAATGGTGTTGCCGAGAGGCGCAATCAGACCTTACTGGACATGGTTCGTTCCATGATGAGTCGAGCTTACCAATCTCATTCTGGGGGTATGCCTTAGAGACTGCCACCCATATCCTCAATCTAGTCCCTACTAAGAAGGTTGCCAAAACACCTCATGAGATGTGGACTGGAAAAGTTCCTAATCTAGACCGCATCAAGATTTGGGGTTGCAAAGCTTTTGTGAGGCGCAAGTCTCATGACATGCTTGAACCTCGAAGTGAGAGGTGTATTTTCATCGGCTATCGACAAAGATCCTTTGGTTACCTCTTCTACAGACCTAGTGAAAATTTGGTATTTGTAGCAAGAAGGGGAGTCTTTCGTGAGAGAGAAATCATAAGCCAAGGAAATAATGGGAGGCAAATTGACCTTGAAGAGCTTCAAGATTCAAGTGGTGAAGGAACCTCAAACACTATCAACCAACCTGAGGAGGAAACTCATGTTGAGTCGATAGATGAGTCCGTACCTCCGAGGCGTTCCACTAGAGTTAGCAACACACCTGATTTTTATTATGGTTATCACATCACCACTGAAGGTGATACATTTATTAGTGATAGTACACTAATAGATTTGGATGAACCTAATAATTACAAGGAAGCCATGGCGAGCACTGAGTCTGCTAAATGGCAGCAGGCTATGGACAGCGAGATTTTTTCCATGTATGACAATCAAGTGTGGAACTTGGTTGACAATGTACCAGGTCATAAGACAGTTGGGTGCAAATGGATCTTCAAAAAGAAGACCGACATGGATGGGAAGGTACACACCTACAAAGCAAGACTAGTGGCAAAGGGATTTACTCAAACTACGGGAGTTGACTATGATGAGACCTTCTCACCAGTAGCAAAGATTAAGTCTATTAGAGTTTTACTGGCCATAGCTGCATTTCATGATTATGAAATATGTCAAATGGATGTCAAAACTGCTTTCCTGAATGGGAAGTTGGTAGAGGATGTTTACATGGCTCATCCAGAGGGTTTTGTCGATGCAAAATACCCTAATAGGGTGTGTAAGCTTGAGAAATCCGTTTATGGATTAAAACAAGCATCTCACAGATGGAATCTTTGCTTCGATGAGAAAGTCAGAGAGTTTGGCTTTTCGAGGAGCGAAGATGAGTCATGTGTGTATGTTAGGGCTAGTGGGAGCATAGTTAGATTTCTGGTGTTGTATGTGGATGGCATACTACTCATAGGAAATGACCTCCTAACTTTGCAGGAGGTAAAATCTTGGCTTGGGAAGTGTTTCGCTATGAAGGACCTTGGAGAAGCTGCCTATATCCTAGGGATAAGGATAATGAGAGACAGGAGTAAGAGACTAATTGGACTTAGTCAGAGTACCTACTTGGATAAGGTGTTGAAAAGATTTAACATGCAGAATTCCAAGAAAGGGGATTTACCGATCCAACACAATGCCAAGCTGAGTAAGACTCAAAGTCCGAGTACAGAGGCTGAGATAGCTGAGATGAGTCGATTTCCATATGCTTCTGCTGTTGGCTCGATCATATAAGCTATGACTTGTACTCGACGTAATGTGGCCTTTGCTTTGAGCATGGTTAGCAGATTTCAGGGAAATCCTGGCATGGCACACTCGACTGCGGTAAAGAATATTCTTAAGTACCTGCGGAGGACTAAGGACTGGGTCCTTACCCTTGGTGGGAGTGATGAATTGAGAGTGATTGGGTATAATGATGCTAACTTTCAGACTGATAGAGATAATTTTCGCTCTCAGTCAGGCTGGGTCTTTACCCTAAATGGAGGAGCAATTACTTGGAAAAGTTCCAAGCAGGAGACAGTAGTTGATTCTACTTGTGAATCAGAGTACATAGCAGCGAGTGAAGCGACGAAGGAGGCGATATAGCTGAAGAACTTCATTAGAGACGTTGGAGTTATGCCAACTATACAAGAGCCTGGAAATTTTCTGTGACAGCAATAGTGTGGTTGCCTTAGCCAAGGAGCCAAGAGATCATAGTAGATCCATACACATTGACAGAAAATACCACTTCATAAGACACAAGATAGAAGAAGGACTCCTCTTGGCAAAGAGGGTATCATCAGAAGAGAACCCTGTAGATCCCCTCACGAAGGGACTGACTAGGGTTAGGCATTTACAGCATGCAAGAAGCATCGGGCTGAGGGACGATATTAGTTTTAATAATTAGATTTATGAAACTTGTAAAATGTAATTGACATTTGATGATTAAATAAAAGTTGTTATTTATTTATGAGTAAAGTGCTACTATCTTATGTTGATCGTTTACTATTGTTTCAATTTTGCATGTTTTGACTTCCAGAATAATTATTTTATTCAAACTCTCCACAGTTGGTCATATGTCAGAAGTAGATATGAATCAAGATTGTCATGAATTTGGCTTGTAAGATTTGTCTAAGGTGCGTTAGACATAACAATGGTTGCTACAACATTCATGAGTGCTCATAAGGTCTGAGTATTGGATTAAACCGACACTTGTTTGTATCACTTCATGGAATTTATCTCGAGTGATCGTGAGATGGTAATATCATATATATATCTTCAAACCTAGAGATATGAGTTGTTGACAATGAGTTGGTTATCCATTGATTGTACGAAAACGCATCAGTAACTTGATGTCATAAAACGTGCTTTTGGGCATAATTCAACGAGTAGTTAGTACAAGCATATGAGTCGAAATTTATCTGTTCCTTCTAGCAATAGAAGCGATATTTGGGCCCTCGATGATTTGGTTTTGACTTATGTGTCGGGCCCGGCCAGAACCTAATTGATGTGTTCAATTTAGTTATATGTCAAACAAATCAGAGATCGAGAAACAAATATTGGACAATAAGTTAGACCTTGTTCCATGTGTTTGTCCGGCTGATATCTTGAAGACAGAGGAATATATGATCACTTATCTGAAACGGTGCTTCATAGTTCAACAGAGTTTTAAAGAGCTATGATTGTTGGTTGGTTCCTGAAGTTATACTTGCAACTATAGTTATCAGACTTATCCAAGTGGGAGATTGTTGGATAAGGTGTCTAAGTCCGTAACTATATTTGGTATCAACTTGACCCGACCCGGCATGGTCCATTTGGGTTGCACTTCACCTGACAACTTGCATGGATATACTTTTGAGAATAAGATGTTTATGATATATTAATATATTATTAGTTATAATATATTAATATGATGTCATAATTATTTAATTAGTATTGATCAAGAATTAATTTAGAATTAATTTAATGATCAAAATGGAGCTAATTAAATATGGAATCTTATTTATATATATGGATCGGGCTAAGATTTATTTAGGATGGGCTAAGAATATATGAAGTCCATCGATAGTCAAAGGAGCTTTTAACCCATGGATCCTAGGTAAATGAAGAGTCATCGGTATTAGGGTTTAACCCTAATCCTCCATACTATATAAAGGAGTCTTTGGTTCTAGTAATAGCACTAGTGTGTGTGAGTATAAGAGTAAGTCGATTTCAATAAGTGTTCTTATTCTCTCAAGAGCTTCCAACTTGTTTTGGTGATTTGTGACACCACTTGAGGCATCCACACTATTGGTGCTAGGCTCATAAACTCCAAGCAATCAACCACAAAAGAAAGGTATGTTATTCTACTTAAAGTTTTGTATTACAAGTACCCTATAACATGCTAGTTAGGTTGTGAACCTTGGAAATCAAATTTGCATATATTTTAGAGAAAACATAAATCCAAGGTTTATAGGGTTGCATGTTCACCATAGGAGTGTTAGTAGGCTCTAAACCCAACAATTAACTTAATCTCTGGTCATAAAAATGTTTAATAGAAATTAAGGGGTCAATGTGTCATTAAATAATTTATTTTGTGAATTCATTAGGGTTAGGAGTGTTCGAGATTTATCTATGACACTTGAAAGTCTTAATGAAAAAATTTTAAATAGAAAAAAACCCCATGATTTTAATAGATGTGATTAAGGGTTTTGAAGGGTGTGGTCGTTTCCTTTTTTGCATCTATTTCTACACACCTTTATGAAGAAAAAAACGAATAACATCTCCTTTTGTATGTGTGTCGACTAAGAGAAAAAAAAAGGAATTGGTTATTCCTTGTGCGTCGTCGATCAAGACTAAGAAGAAGCGAAAAAACGAGTGGTTTGAGTAGGGAAGAGGCAGTCAACCGAGCAAGGAGAGGGGAGAAAGAAGAATTGTCTTATCGATCCTAGAGGGGGAGGGCTACAAAAATAATCCAAATAGTGGTAAAATTCTCTACTTCATCTTCCCATCATGTTCACATCTCAATTGCTTGTCAATTGGGTGAGTTGTGATGTCAAATTTCATCTTACTTGGTGTTAATTAACCTACCTTTTTCATCTTGCAATCTTTCTTTGGTTAATTTCCAGCTTATTAGGTCTTTTATGGATGGCTATTTGTTATCTAAATGTTGTTGTAAGCACTCATAAGACTTCCATTGTTTATGTCCTTGAATCACTCCAAGTTTTGGGTACATTATATTCTTTGTTGATTGTAGAAATTCATGTTGTTGTAATCTTGATTCAAGGGAATAATTTTCTGTAAAAAGAACATGTTTGAGCCATCCAAAAGATCTCGAAAATAGTCACTAAAGGTCTTAATTTGAGGCTTAATGGTGGGGAAATTCAAGCCCTAGTGGTGTTTCCTCTTTTAACAATGAACTTTGTTTTTATCATAAAAACAATGTACTTTGAATCAAGACTTGGGATTGAAAATGTTGGCTTCTTGATATGTTGTCACTGTTAAGAAATCAATTCCCATCTTTAAAGTTGATTTTGGTTATGGATTAATGTGTCAATTAACCCTTAAAACGCATTGTTGGGAAATTCAGAAAAATTCTCATTTTATCCCTGTTTTTAAAAACATCTAGAAAAATATAATCATCAGGAGTCGAATTATTGATCCGTAAACTCTCAAAGTTTTCAATTTGAGTCTAATGTTTCCATGATTTTTCCCAAACCCTGATATAGTCTCTATCAAAGGTGAAAATCATAATTTTCACTGACTGGTCGGAAACTAGTTGCACGGATATGCAGTTTTGTAAAATTCATAGAGAATTATAGAAAATTCGGTTGGACATGTGTGAGTAGTAAATTTGAAGCTGAAAGTATGAACTACCTGAATATGGAATAAAGTTGAAATTCTTACAAGTTTAAGTGGTGCTAAAGCTGCCTTGAACAGAATGTTATTTCAGGGAAAAATCTGAAGATTTGGCCTAATGACTAATTTGCATGTTTGGGTAGCAAAATGCTATTATTTGCTAATGTAAACTTATAGTAATATATTTATTTTTGTTTGATTAAGGGAAGGCTTGATACCTCAGTTTCTACAAGAGTTGAAGAGTAGAGAGGATATGTTTTTGGGCAAAGGTGAGTTAATCTTGTGGATTTTTGAAGTACTTTGTTAGGGAATTCCATAACTTAGATGGATTGGAATGAACCTAGAATATTTAGGTTGTATGTGACCCCATTGTATGTTATATGTTTTTGGTTACTATGTTCCATAATGTGTATGAGAATTGTTGATGCTTGAATGTTAGATTCTTAATCTTTTGGATGTGAGTAGTGTGTTAGGGCCAGGCTAGAAAGAGTGTTTTGGTGATGATTGTATGTGATTGATGCATACCTTGCTTTCTTGGAAAAACTTGTCTATGATGATTAGGAAAAAGCATTATAGTGATGTTTTCAAGCCATAGTGATGATATATGCATGACTTTGTATGTTATGTAAAATGTTTAACTTGTATCTACTTGTTCACATGTTTACATAAGAAGTCATTTGTGATGTAATTTGCTACAAAAAAAACATGGTAATAAATATGCATGATTACGTATGGATGTCATTTGTGTAATCCCTTAAAATATAAATTAATTAAAACGGGAATACACTAGTGCGGCGAAAGGTAGCAACCTAGACTTAGGTGTGTATCTTATCCGGATAATGTCATGGCCTTGTGGGTTGAAAGATACCTATAGGATAAGAGATTAAACCAACGTTGATGTCGAATGGTTTTTCTAGACAACAACTCGAGACATGGTCCTGGTGCACCTTGGTATACCAGGATTGGAGTGGTGCTGACGGGTGATGAAACATATACGCAAACACGACGTGGGATTTGGGAGGTGTATCTTGATGGAATTGGCACCGCTTGTACCAATCCTTAACGACAACTCATGTACTAGTATATGCAAGGTCGGAGTAGCAAACACAACAAATCGGGGGCAATGTTATGTATGAGAGTCACACCTCATTTAGTGCATTAGGTCGTGTCAGTCATGTTAGTAGCAAACAAGATACTTACCTTGGGGTTACTGATGAGAATGTAGACCCATAAATAGGAAGTATTACAACAACAATTGTAAAGATGATTAAGAGGAAAGCAATTTTAATTGATGAACATGAGAATTGATATTATTTTATAATATTATAGTGAGGAATGAAGTAATAAAAATTAGTTACAAAGTTGATTAATGAGGTGTAACTAAATGAACAAGCTCTAAAGATGAATGAATATAATTGAGCTTAATTATGTAGGTTATGTGATGTTTGCGATGGCATGTTATGTGAGTGTATAAATGCATGTTTATATGATGTTTTGGTTGATCCATTTGGGATATGTGCATTCCATAATATTATACTTATCATTAGATAACTTAGCATTTGTTGACACTTGTTTCTTTGTTTGTTGTTTTCCTTGCATTGATAGAGGTAGCATAGTGTGATGATATGGCAAGGATGGGGTCTCTTGGGTAGTTACTTCTAGTATTATTTTAGTGATAATATCATTTGGACATTTCGTTGAGTTTTCAGAACACTTGTTTTAAGAACTTGGTCTATTTTGGTTTATGAGATTTAATGTTGATGAACGATGTTTTTGGTAAAAAAGTAACAGTGGTGATGTTTTCATACAATTTGAAATAAGACTTTCGCTAACGTATTCTGTTAAATAAATGTTTAAAAAATAAAAAAAAAAATTGTGTGAAAAATCACAGTGTTATATATAGACACACACACATATACATAGTGACTATATATATATATATATATATATATATATATATATATATATATATATATATATATATACACATATACATATATATCCAACAGTTAGAAACGACAAAAACAATAGCTATATTTTCTACTAAAAATAACATCACTATCATATTTCTTTCTAACAAAAAAATGGAGTAAATTCTTTCACTTTTCAAAGATATAAATATCAAAATGATTCATCCAGTTATGGTTCTAACAATTAAAATAACAATAGCACTTGGCTTCCTAATTTTCAATGTCACACCAGATGTATTTTATCCTGATTTATTTTATCCTTTCTTAGTCTTATATGGAATGATTCTTCTCCCACTTGTATTTTGTGCAATACATATCGAAATATATGGATTTTAATTTTCATCTTGTTAAGTTGTTTAAAATTTATAGTTACAATATGTCCAACATTGCAAAGCTTGAGTTTGCAGCACTTGAATTTAGTTGGAAAAACTATGTGCCATGGATAATAGATGTAAAAATGCATCTTCAGTCCATGAGAATATCAAATGCTATATATTAATGATTGCTTGGCACAAAGAAAGGCGAAAGCACAAGTTTTATTTCGTAAGCATATTGATGATATATTGAGATTTGAATATGTTGATATTACTGATCCAAGCATAATGTAGAATCTCTAGAAAGAAAGATTTGATCATCAAAAGGAAGTTATACTTCCAAATGATAGAGACGAATGGAGAACATTGAGGTTTCAAGACTTCAAGAAAGTAAATGAATACAACTCAGTTTTGCTTAGAATATGTTCACAACTCATGTATTATGGACAAGAAGTTTTCGATAAAGAGATATTAGAGAAAACTTACTCCACATTTCATGCAATAATTATTCTATCCTCAACCAACGAAAGAAAAATGAATTACTTTTTGCTCAAAAACTGAAAACCCTTAACAGTGTCTAACTGACCAACAGACAAAATCATCTCATCCATTCTCCTTAAAACTCTAATTCACAACCTGAACCGAAAGAAACCTTTCCGAACTTGAATTATCTTGTTGATAATTGCTAAAACATAATCCATGACCCTTCATCGATGCCGAAACCTTTATTTAAAAACAAGGCGACTCCAACATGTGTCTCACACGAAGTTGCCAAATCAATACTTAACTCAACCCTGATAACTAAGGATTCACATATTTGATCTATCCGAGTTCTCCAGATTCCATGCTAACCTTCTACTAAACTATAATGCAAACTCTCTAACCTTTCACTAAGACCAACAATCTCATGAATGGTCGCACCACAGGGTTCTAATCGATAAAGGCTACCCAAGCCTATTTACCGCACGATTCCAATCCATTGATAACAAAGTTTCTCGACCCTAAATATGATCAAACTTCTCACTAAGCTAGTTACTACCGGGTCCCACCCATATGATTCATGCACTTACTTCCTCACGATGCCTCTTGATACCTTCTAATCCGCTAGAACACTTAAGATTGCATGTCACAATGATCTTACCATTACTCCAACACTAGTATGGAGACTTACGACCAATACCTAATATCCTGAGCGTATCCTCAAATTTCTGAATGGTTTGCTCACCCAAGTTAACCTAGCCCATCAGCCTTGCCCACGGGTCTCACCCATACCACATAATCGAACAACCCTCATCTACGAGTCTCACCCAAACTACATGACCGAACAGGCCTCGCCCCACGGGTCTCACTCAATTATAAATCTAGCAACCTAAAACATTGCCACAAATCCAATAATCCTCATTCCCAAAATGGAGTGGTCAACTAACAATAATGGTCTGTCTTGATTCATGTGTGGGCTATGATCCTCCTATTGTCCAAAAACCACTCCTGTGATGGTCTAACACCTCCTTGTGAATTATACGACTCTCATCGTAGACATACAACCCTTACACAATAGTTATGGGCCTAGTCCATGGTCTTTCCAACCATCCACAACACCGAACCAAAAGCAACATAAACTGAAACCCCATTCAGCTAACTCCAACCAGGCGCTCGGTTCATGGTTTGAACCCCAAAGCCTTTATCAGACAAGAACAGGCAGAGAGGTTCTAACAATATCCTCAACCTAAACCTAGTCACACCCATAACGTGTCACTATCGATGCTTCACGTCTTCGGACAAGATAGCCTAAACCTTCCTTATATTCATCTCGGATTATAAGCGATCAATGGACAACACTATTTTCCTAAACCTTGGCTCATACTACCATCAAAATTGGCTCTCCATTAGACCTAATACATATGATTCCACCTTGATTCACACTTGAAAACATTCTCATTAATCTAAGTGGTTCTCCCTTACTTGGATTAGTTGCACTCTGCCAGACTCATGACCAATGGTTTTCTTATCCATCTCACCACCTTACCACTCGACCACCATCCTGATCTCATAAGGACTGAGATTCCATGAAAAAATGAACTGGGGTACACACAACCCAAAAATAGGTTAAAAACTTCGCTACTCTTTTAGGAAAACATCACCGTATCCAAAGCACCTTCTTTGAATCAATACCAAATCCTTAAGCAGCCTCATCCATATACAACGAACGGATAAACCACTATTGGAACAGATGGATAACCAACACAATGACCCACGTACTACTAGGAAAAAATTCTTGATCCCGACAAGTGGCCTTCCGATACTCACGTTCTAACCAATCTTTATACTTCCCAACCACCTCGAATTCCAAAATCCAAAGCACTTAAAATACAACTTTCTTTAACCCAAAGCACTGAAACCATCAAAATCAATCTGGTTGTTGATCTTTAGAGCAAAACACTCAGCTCACTCGTACATAGGGCTCATGCTAACAATGGCTGACGCCTCTTGTGCCGATGCCTACAACCGGCTCAACCAGCTACCTATCAGCATGACTCTTGGTATATAAAATGGCATATGACTTTTCTTGAAATATAATGACCAGCCAATCATAAAAAAACAATTATCCTTTGGTGGAGGCTTAACCATACTGAACATAATGTCTTACTTACAACACATGATCAAACAAAGAATAATGATAAAATCATGAAATAAGTGAATAAGATACATAACTGCAACTACATATGGTGGAACTTAGGTCTCCTCGGCCTGTAACTAAAATGCTCTGCTGCTCACCATAGAAGCCTCTGCCCTGCCCTCGCGACCATCAATAATCCTCAATGTACCTGGCGTAGGGGCCATCATAACTCCACTCGTCAACCTCGGACATTCATACTTCTGGTGGCCCACCTGGTTGCAGAGGAAACATATAGGACTCGAACCCCGAGGATAATCCGTACTGAAATGGCCAGCCTGGCCACAACTGAAGCAAACCCTCCCTTTATCCTGACAGATCCCTTTGTGAGTCCTTCCGTACTTAGCGCAACAGCCCCGGCCCGGATGGCCTCGTGATCGCAAATCCTAAGTCTTGGGCCTCTTTGCCTGGCCTACTATGGTCTGATCCTGAACCGGCTTCAATTTCTTCTAAAGCTCTAAATCAATCTCCTATTCCTGGGCTCTAGCAATCATGTCCACTAAGGTCCTACAGTTGGACATGCTCACAAACTCCTAAATGTCATCCCAAAACATATCATGATACCTCGTCTTCTTTATCTCCTCGTCCGCAACATACTAAGGAACTAACAATGTCGTCTCCCTAGACTTGGTGGTGATCTCTGCCACCGTATCAATCGTCGAGCGAAGGTCCTAAAACTCCTTCGCCAACTGTTGCACCTTAATGGCCGGTGCCAACTCTGATCTAAATCTTTTCACAAAAATTGTCCAAGACATGGCTGTGACATCCCCATTTTCACGGCCAGAAAAGACCGATTTTGTTTATGCTTTATAAAAATCAGAGTACTTCTTTTAATAAAAATGTTGCGGAATTTGTTCCCAGAAAAACATAATAAATACGTTATCAAAGCATTCCCAAAGAAATGTATTTTTATTCATTTAAATAAAACATCTGGGATGTCATTGTCAATACAGAAACATAAGCATAAACAGAACTTACATTCATTTACACTAGTGATCTACATCTCTTTTAAATCTCTCAGTGCAAAGTAGCTTCGTATCGACACTTGTGATACAAATAAGCTGGAGTGGGTCAGGTTGGGAAACCTAGTGAGTACATAGGGTTTTCAATGCACAATAATATAATTATTATATTTAAAGATCAAACAATCAACCCGATTACTCATCCCCGTTATCCTCTTTAATATTCCTTAAAGAATTATCTTAAGGGTCATCTCCTATATCATATTTACCTCTCATCTTTTTTACCTCACATTTCCTTATATGCTCGTTCCTAAGGCATGAATACATAGTTACAACGTCGTCTGAACTCGTAATTAATAGTAAGGTTTAGAGTATCAACACATAAATATACAGTCACAACATCACCTGGACTCGTAATTCATCACCTACAGGTTATAACTCTGCTGGTGTTTCAACGGGTTGTCTAGAATAGTCCGTGGTGGCCATCTATACTCTAGTAGATGACTACATCTCCAAATTGTTGGACAAGGTTATAGTATCTTTCATCCTACATCACCGATTCATCATCACCTATCCATCACCTAATTATCATCACCTATCTCTCATCATTTTATTTCATCACACACCAACTATTTCATCTACCCATGTTTTATCTCAACATATTCGTAGATATAAAATAAATATATATTTAAATCATTTAAAGCATGTATAAAATCATTCATCCATCATAGACAACAAGTATTCAGATAATATGCACACATAGCACGTAATTCATATAAAGTACTTCATATCTATGTGTAATATGAAACGGACCATGCACTCACTTGAAAAGGTGGTGAATCCGAACTCAGACAGCGCTTTGCTTCTTAAAAATAATTTCCTTCGACGAAACCTAATATTATTACCACTAGAGTTTAGTCTATTATTCGCCGAGACTACTTAATAATCTAGCTATTATTACTATTATATAAGCGTTAAACAATACTTATATAACGCATAATAATAGCCCAAGTACTTATTATAAGTTCCTAATAACGTTACTATAATTAAATAAACGATATATTAAAAATAGCGTAGGCGATGCTCACTTATAGAGGGTTTTATAGGAAATCGGGCTTTGCTTGGAGCAGCGTTCCCGAGCCGAAAAGCTCTTCTTCTCGGAGCCATCGAGCACTCCGGGGCTTTCTCCTCATACTAGGGAGGTTCCCTAGGCTTTTCGGGGGGTTTCGAGGCTAGAGAGAGGTTCTAAAGAGAGAGTAAAGAGAACAAAGAATGGGAAATGTGTGAAGAAAATGAGGGTGGGAGATGTTCTATTTATAGGGTGAAAATTGCTGAACTTGGTGCCACATGTCACCATCTAGTGGCAAGACTTGGGGAGAAAGCAATGGCCAAGATTGTGCCACATCATCCATTTCCACACAACACACTTCCGACTTCTAAAATCCGTAACTTTCACACACGAGCTCCGCTTTTGACGTTCTTTATATCCACGCATAGGTAAAAATAAGATCTACAACTTTCATTTTGACTCCGTCGGCTAATTCTCGACCGATCTTAAATTTAACAGTACGAGGAGATTATATTGTTAAATGTCCGCGTAAAATTCATAACTTCTACATACGTACTTTGTTTTCGTCTGTCTTTTTACCGTTGAGTTCCTATTAATGAGATCTTCAATTCTCATTTAGGCCGCGTAGGCCAAAAACCGCTCGAACTAAAATTCGAGTTTCGGGTCATGCACTGCTATGCCAAATCTTAGAAAATGCATAATTTCCTCTTACGAAGTCAGATTTGGGCGTTCTTTTTTTTGTATGTTCTCAGTTTAATGTATACTACAACTTTTATTTATATCACTAAGGCTAAAAAGTCATTTATCAAAAATTCACAATTTACGTCTCCTAGTGTCGTGCCGGTTTTGCCGTAAAACTTCGACGGGCCATAACATTTTCATTATAACTCGGATTTCGACGTTCTTTATATGTATGGAACCCTTGAGACATATTATACAACTTGGTTAAGATTATTTATTCTAAATAATCTTTTGTATTATCTCTAAATTGAGTAGACCATATCTACGAGCGTTAGAATTATCTCCCCCTTAGGATGATTACGTCCCGGAATCATTAACGAAACAAGGCTCACATGATGAATCCATATGTTATCTCTTCATCCTAAGTAATAACCGTAACTTTGATGTTTCTTCGAAAAAGTATCTAACTCTAAGACTTCCTGATTGCAGGCGGTGCTCGATCTTGCACTTGCTCCCTATTTTACGTTAGACTCCAAATTATGACCTTCAAGTCACAAGGGAAAACTTTGCACTTTGGTTGTATGTTGTAAGTTACCCTTATGCTCAGCATGTTACACAAGGGATAAAAATATCTAAATATTTTTATAAAATATAGTGATTTCTCGGTTTGTATCAACTACAAAAGTTTTTAAATCTGTTTGAAATCATTTGTATATAAACACAAAAATCCTTGTGTTTTACTTGTATTCTGCCCCTGAAAACATTAAAAACAATGAAAAAGTAGGGGTATGAACTCATAGTTGGTTATGTGTATGTGCCGGACAGCGAGACTTGGAAAGATGACCCTCGAGTTGTTGTACGTGGAATTAACGGAATCCTAATGATAATTAAACACATAATTGTATTTAAATTAGCGAAAAAATTAATTAAAGTGTTAGAAAAACACTTGTTTTTGGGTTAGGAATGTTACCGAGACTTGTTTGAAGTGGAAAAAGAGGGTTTGCGGCCGTGAACGGGGTATGCGGTTGTAAACGGGTTTGCGGCCTTTGAATATATGAAGGCTATTCTTGGTGTTCTTGGTGAAAATATGAAGATTTAAAGGTTTGTTCTTGAGGATATGAATGCTCTTGGGAGGTTCTTGGGAGCAACTTGAGAGAGCTTTTGGGTGAAAAAGGTGAGAAATGAAAAATCTCTCTAGGAAAAACCTTTATACCGGTTGGGTTTACGGTCCGGAATAGGTTCTCGGTTGTAAACGGGTTTGTGGCCCAGGGGTTTACGGGTGTAAACGCTTTTACCGCCCATGGGTTTACGGCCCAAGGGGTTTGCGGTTGTAAACACGTGGTTGGACGAGTTTGCTGATTTTTCGAGGGAAAACTTGATTTTTCGAGCGTTTTTGGTTCCGGAAACTTATATAACCTCTAATTATATATTTTAGATTATTTCCTAACCCACAGGAACTTAACGGAACAAATAAAATTCGAAATTTTATTTAACGGAAATTGACTTTTGTTGGCTAGAAAGTATCAGGTTGTCACAAGGATCTCGGGCTTCAAAGAAATGTCAAGCATTAGATGTTGCACAGAAGATAAAGAAGGGAAAGCATAATTAGGCAGAGGTTCAGTTTGAGAAAGTAATAGTGGAAACTGACAATGATAAAAAGGGGTCAAACATTCGATTTGTGGATTCTTTTCCTGATGTCACTACAAAAATATCTTATACGGGTGCAAACATTGATTCTGGTGTACAACAAATCACAACCATCCCTGAGAAGGCGAATTTCAAACCAACTAGTGTTTCGTATACCAAGTCCAATATAGAGGAGGTCGAAACTCTAGACATCACTATGCACTTATCTAATAAGGACACAAATCTCAACATGGATGAAGGGATTCATTCGGTTGAAACAACAACAGTTACAACAACAATCGAAACATCAATTGTTCTACCACCACCAACATCACCAATTACATCTTCAATTAATGTTATAACAGTTGGGATCATGTAAGAACCAATTGCAACTATTTTCTCATCTCAATCAACCAAGGGTGAGAAAACCATTGGTGTTATGAAATGATTAAGATAGTTGTACTTGGTAAAAAATATGAATTCCGAAAAATACCAAAGAAGTTCTATGACACAGAGAATTCTGATTTTAATTAGATCGATTTCCAAATCAATCATAAGCTATTCACATCTCCAACGTTCAAAATAGCTAATAATTTCAATGATAAAGATGAATATAGAAGATTGAAGATTCGTTTTCATGCCTTCTTGGGAAAAAATGAGGATGAGGTCTGGTCTCTGGTGAAGTTTGCGAAAGTAATGCCGATTATGCATGATACACTATTCGACGTACTGCTGCAAATATTTTGTTATGTTGTTCGGAGAGAAAATAATGTGGTGTTTAACTTTACAGCGGCATATTTTCCTTTGATGAACTTAAATGATCTCATCACAGTTATGAAGATCCTGAGCAATGTTGATGTGTCAAAAATTACAGAGCCGCATAAGGATGCTTTAATTCTTGGGTTTGCTCACATCAAGGAATTTCTTGATTGTTATTGCGAGTATTTGGCTATCACTGACATTGATCTTAGAATGGGTCTTGTATTCCCGAAGGAGAAAGCGAATGATTTGGTTCTTTTGTTGCTTCCAAAGTCATGGCGTCAAATCGTTGAGAAATTTCATATGAGGAATCTCGACATGACCCTAACTGGTCTGAACTATATGTTGATAGTTGCTGAAGCAGAAATGCTTGAGAGTAGAACTAAAGGAGAAATGCTTAAGAGTTCTAATTCCAAGAGTTCCATGGACATTTCTAGTGATAATATTGGTGATCAAGAAAAAGATTTCTCTTCTTAATCGAAAGGGATCGACCAAGGTCAAACTGTTTGATTGTACGGTAAAGAGAAAGGCTCATTCTAAGATCATTCCCGATGTTGACCAAAATGAGTTCATTTATTTCTACCAAATGAAAGGACATTGGAAGCAAAGCTACACAAAATACCTAAAGGATCTTAAAGATGGTAAAGTCAGGTCGTGTGACTCTACTTCAGGTACATCCACTATCTAACTCGATTATTTGATCAGTTCCTATCCATAGAATCTTAATACATGATGTAATGATTGGGGATTTTGATGTTATTGTAGGATCTAAAGGAAAGAAGGAAGCT